>NC_079198.1:142511519-142559019 GCF_029499605.1 Hyla sarda | reverse complement strand
TCTCATATCTATCATCAATCTCATATCTATCTATCTCATATCTATCTATCTCATATCTATCTATCTATCTATGCATCTCATATCTATCTATCTCATATCTATCTATCTATCTATCTCATATCTATCTATCTATCCAAATATCTATCTATCTATCTCATATCTATCTTCTATCTATCTCATATCTATCTATCTATCTAACATATATCTATCTCATATCTATCTATCTATCTCATATCTATCATCAATCTCATATCTATCTATCTCATATCTATCTATCTCATATCTATCTATCTCATATCTATCTATCTATCTATGCATCTCATATCTATCTATCTCATATCTATCTATCTATCTCTCTATCTATCTCATATCTATCTCATATCTATCTATCACATATCTATTTCATCTATATCTACCTATCTCATATCTATCTATCTATCTCATATCTATCTATCTCATATCTATCTCATATCTATCATCAATCTCATATCTATCATCAATCTCATATCTATCTATCTTATATCTATCTATCTCATATCTATCTATCTATCTATGCATCTCATATCTATCTATCTATCTATCTATCTATCTATCTCATATCTATCTATCTATCTATCTCATATCTATCTATCTCATATCTATCTATCTATCTATCTATCCAACTATCTATCTATCTATCTATCTATCTATCTCATATCTATCTATCTATCTATCTATCTATCTCATATCTATCTATCTATCTATCATCTATCTATCTATCTCATATCTATCTCATATTTATCTATCTATCTCATATCTATCTATCTCATATCTATCTCATATCTATCTTCTATCTATTTCATATCTATCTATCTATCTATCTATCTATCTATCATCTATCATCTCTCTATCTCATATCTATCTATCTATCTATCTATCTACCTATCTATCATCTATCTATCTATCTATCTATCTCATATCTATCTCATATCTATCTTCTATCTATCTTATATCTATCTATCTATCTATCTATCTATCTATCTATCTATCTATCTATCATCTATCATCTCTCTATCTCATATCTATCTATCTATCTATCTATCTATCTCATATCTATCTATCATCTATCTATCTATCTATCTATCTATCTCATATCTATCTCATATCTATCTTCTATCTATCTTATATCTATCTATCTATCTATCTATCATCTATCATCTCTCTATCTCATATCTATCTATCTATCTATCTATCTATCATCTATTTATCTATCTATCTATCTATCTATCTAATATCTATCTCATATCTCACATCCATACAGTGAAGACTAATGAGTAGGATAGACAGGCATAGTTTTCAGCACAGGTCAGTCACAGGCTGTAAGAATTCGCCGTATCCAGAAATTCATCCTTTAGCCCTACAGAGAGGGTGAAAACCCAAGTGAATTTATTCCCCCATGTCAGATACAATGTTTCACCTGCAGTCTTACTCATGGTGGCCGGAGAGTTCTGTGCATGAGTTATGTGCCTGCGATCAGACATCCTATCCCCTATCCTAGGGGCGGAGTACCCCTTTAAAGTAAAAACAGGCGGCATCCTTAAGGGGTTAGGGCCATATCAGACCGGGGGATTTTGGGCCAATATTGTCATGTCTAATAGAGCCAGTGATTCAATGATTGGATTCCTGATCACAGGAAAGCCGCACAGTGATCCCGCGCACAAATAATTTACCATCGTTCATACGAATCTTTTCAGGATTTGGAGGGTCGGGCTTAGAATAAGGAAAACAGATGCATTATTATCCGTCCATTTTCATCCGTCCAGAGATCAATCACCATAATGGTAATTAAACGAGGGAGAAGACATTGTTAAACACAGTAATAAAAAATCCGACAATTACATCCTTAACGTCTCTGATCTTCAGTAATTGCCTTGTGGTCGGGTGGGGGGATTCTGGGACAATTTCCATTTACTTTGAAGCCAACATGGGCCATTTATCACGATCCCCACATATTAGCGGGTTCTAATTCCTGAGCATTGATGGACATAATACTGGAGCCGGTCTTTAGTGATGTAGGGAAGCGCATAAGATTTATCATCAACCGTAACTATAGCCAGTCCTGTATAATGGCCGAGCTCCTCAGTATTATTATCATCCCCCTATAGCCAGTCCTGTATAATGGCCGAGCTCCTCAGTATTGTTATCATCCCCCTATAGCCAGTCCTGTATAATGGCCGAGCTCCTCAGTATTATTATCATCCCCCTATAGCCAGTCCTGTATAATGGCCGAGCTCCTCAGTATTATTATCATCCCCCTATAGCCAGTCCTGTATAAGGGCCGAGCTCCTCAGTATTATTATCATCCCCCTATAGCCAGTCCTGTATAATGGCCGAGCTCCTCAGTATTATTATCATCCACCTATAGCCAGTCCTGTATAATGGCCGAGCTCCTCAATATTATTATCATCCCCCTATAGCCAGTCCTGTATAATGGCCGAGCTCCTCAGTATTATTATCATCCCCCTATAGCCAGTCATGTATAATGGCCGAGCTCCTCAGTATTATTATCATCCCCCTATAGCCAGTCCTCTATAAGGGCCGAGCTCCTCAGTATTATTATCATCCCCCTATAGCCAGTCCTGTATAATGGCCGAGCTCCTCAGTATTATTATCATCCCCCTATAGCCAGTCCTGTATAATGGCCGAGCTCCTCAGTATTATTATCATCCCCCTATAGCCAGTCCTGTATAATGGCCGAGCTCCTCAGTATTATTATCATCCCCCTATAGCCAGTCATGTATAATGGCCGAGCTCCTCAGTATTATTATCATCCCCCTATAGCCAGTCCTCTATAAGAGCCGAGCTCCTCAGTATTATTATCATCCCCCTATAGCCAGTCCTGTATAATGGCCGAGCTCCTCAGTATTATTATAATCCCCCTATAGCCAGTCCTGTATAATGGCCGAGCTCCTCAGTATTATTATCATCCCCCTATAGCCAGTCCTGTATAATGGCCGAGCTCCTCAGTATTATTATCATCCCCCTATAGCCAGTCCTCTATAATGGCCGAGCTCCTCAGTATTATTATCATCCCCCTATAGCCAGTCCTGTATAATGGCCGAGCTCCTCAGTATTATTATCTTCCCCCTATAGCCAGTCCTGTATAATGGTCGAGCTCCTCAGTATTATTATCATCCCCCTATAGCCAGTCCTGTATAATGGCCGAGCTCCTCAGTATTATTATCATCCCTCTATAGCCAGTCCTGTATAATGGTCGAGCTCCTCAGTATTATTATCATCCCCCTATAGCCAGTCCTGTATAATGGCCGAGCTCCACAGTATTATTATCATCCCCCTATAGCCAGTCCTCTATAAGAGCCGAGCTCCTCAGTATTATTATCATCCCCCTATAGCCAGTCCTGTATAATGGCCGAGCTCCTCAGTATTATTATCATCCCCTATAGCCAGTCCTCTATAATGGCCGAGCTCCTCAGTATTATTCTCATCCCTCTATAGCCAGTCCTGTATAATGGCCGAGCTCCTCAGTATTATTATCATCCCCTATAGCCAGTCCTCTATAATGGCCGAGCTCCTCAGTATTATTATCATCCCCCTATAGCCAGTCCTGTATAATGGCCGAGCTCCTCAGTATTATTATCATCCCCCTATAGCCAGTCCTGTATAATGGCCGAGCTCCTCAGTATTATTATCATCCCCCTATAGCCAGTCCTGTATAATGGTCGAGCTCCTCAGTATTATTATCATCCCCCTATAGCCAGTCCTGTATAATGGCCGAGCTCCTCAGTATTATTATCATCCCCCTATAGCCAGTCCTGTATAATGGCCGAGCTCCTCAGTATTATTATCATCCCCCTATAGCCAGTCCTCTATAATGGCCGAGCTCCTCAGTATTATTATCATCCCCCTATAGCCAGTCTTCTATAATGGCCGAGCTCCTCAGTATTATTATCATCCCCCTATAGCCAGTCCTGTATAATGGCCGAGCTCCTCAGTATTATTATCATCCCCCTATAGCCAGTCCTCTATAATGGCCGAGCTCCTCAGTATTATTATCATCCCCCTATAGCCAGTCCTGTATAATGGCCGACCTCCTCAGTATTATTATCATCCCCCTATAGCCAGTCCTCTATAATGGCCGAGCTCCTTAGGATTATTATCATCCCCTATAGCCAGTCCTCTATAAGGGCCGAGCTTCTTAGGATTATTATCATCCCCCTATAGCCTGTCCTCTATAAGGGCCGAGCTCCTCAGTATTATTATCATCCCCCTATAGCCAGTCCTGTATAATGGCCGAGCTCCTCAGTATTATTATCATCCCCCTATAGCCAGTCCTCTATAAGGGCCGAGCTCCTCAGTATTATTATCATCCCCCTATAGCCAGTCCTCTATAAGAGCCGAGCTCCTCAGTATTATTATCATCCCCCTATAGCCAGTCCTCTATAATGGCCGAGCTCCTCAGTATTATTATCATCCCTCTATAGCCAGTCCTGTATAATGGACGAGCTCCTCAGTATTATTATCATCCCCTATAGCCAGTCCTGTATAATGGCCGAGCTCCTCAGTATTATTATCATCCCCCTATAGCCAGTCTTCTATAATGGCCGAGCTCCTCAGTATTATTATCATCCCCCTATAGCCAGTCCTGTATAATGGCCGAGCTCCTCAGTATTATTATCATCCCCCTATAGCCAGTCCTGTATAATGGCCAAGCTCCTCAGTATTATTATCATCCCCCTATAGCCAGTCCTCTATAATGGCCGAGCTCCTCAGTATTATTATCATCCCCCTATAGCCAGTCCTGTATAATGGCCGAGCTCCTCAGTATTATTATCATCCCCCTATAGCCAGTCCTCTATAATGGCCGAGCTCCTTAGGATTATTATCATCCCCTATAGCCAGTCCTCTATAAGGGCCGAGCTTCTTAGGATTATTATCATCCCCCTATAGCCTGTCCTCTATAAGGGCCGAGCTCCTCAGTATTATTATCATCCCCCTATAGCCAGTCCTGTATAATGGCCGAGCTCCACAGTATTATTATCATCCCCCTATAGCCAGTCCTCTATAAGGGCCGAGCTCCTCAGTATTATTATCATCCCCCTATAGCCAGTCCTCTATAAGAGCCGAGCTCCTCAGTATTATTATCATCCCCCTATAGCCAGTCCTCTATAAGGGCCGAGCTCCTCAGTATTATTATCATCCCCCTATAGCCAGTCCTCTATAGAGGCCAAGCTTCTCAGTATTGCTATCATCCCCCTATAGCCAGTCCTCTATAAGGGCCGAGCCCCTCAGTTTTATAATCGTCCCCCTATAGCCAGTCCTCTATAATGGTCATGCTCCTCAGTATTATTGTCATCCCACTATAGCCAGTCCTCTATAAGGACCGAGCTCCTTAGGATTATTATCATCCCCCTATAACCAGTCCACTATAAGGGCCGAGCTCTTCAGTATTATTATCATCCCCCTATAGCCAGTCCTCTATAGGGTCCGAGCTCCTCAGTATTATTATCATCCCCCTATAGCCAGTCCTCTATAGGGGCCGAGCTCCTCAGTATTATTATTATCATCCCCCTATAGCCAGTCTGCTATAAGGGCCGAGGTCCTCAGTATTATTATCATCCCCCTATAGCCAGTCCTCTATAAGGGCCAAGCTCCTTAAGATTGTTATCATACCCCTATAGCAAGTCCTCTATAAGGGCCGAGCTCCTCTTTATTATTATCATTCCCCTATAGCCAGTCCTCTATAAGGGCCGAGCTCCTCAGTATTATTATTATTATCCCCCTATAGCCAGTATGCTATATGGGCCGAGTTCCTCAGCATTATTATCATCCCCCTATAGCCAGTCCCCCTATAGCCAGTCCTCTATAAGGCCGAGCTCCTCAGTATTATTATATTCCCCCTATAGCCAGTCCTCTATAATGGCCGAACTCTTCAGTATTATTATCATCCCCCTATAGCCAGTCCTCTATAAGGGCCGAGCTCCTCAGTATTATTATCATCCCCCTATAGCCAGTCCTCTATAAGGGCCGAGCTCCTCAGTATTATTATCATCCCCCTATAGCCAGTCCTCTATAAGGGCCGAGCTCCTCAGTATTATTATCATCCCCCTATAGCTAGTCCTCTATAAGGGCCGAGCTCCTCAGTATTATTATCATCCCCCTATAGCCAGTCCACTATAAGGGCCGAGCTCCTTAGGATTATTATCATCCCCCTATAGCCAGTCCTCTATAATGGCCGAGCTCCTCAGTATTATTATCATCCCCCTATAGCTAGTCCTCTATAAGGGCCGAGCTCCTCAGTATTATTATCATCCCCCTATAGCCAGTCCACTATAAGGGCCGAGCTCCTTAGGATTATTATCATCCCCCTATAGCCAGTCCTCTATAAGGGCCGAGCTCCTCAGTATTATTATCATCCCCCTATAGCCAGTCCTCTATAATGGCCGAGCTCCTCAGTATTATTATCATCCCGCTATAGCCAGTCCTCTATAATGGCCGAGCTCCTCAGTATTATTATCATCCCGCTATAGCCAGTCCTCTATAAGGGCCAAGCTCTTCAGTATTATTATCATCCCCCTATAGCCAGTCCTCTATAAGGGCCGAGCTCCTCAGTATTATTATCATCCCCCTATAGCCAGTCCTCTATAAGGGCCGAGCTCCTCAGTATTATTATCATCCCCCTATAGCCAGTCCTCTATAAGGGCCAAGCTCCTCAGTATTATTATCATCCCCCTATATCCAGTCCACTATAAGGGCCGAGCTCCTTAGGATTATTATCATCCCCCTATAGCCAGTCCACTATAAGGGCCAACTCTTCAGTATTATTATCATCCCCCTATAGCCAGTCCTCTATAAGGGCCAAGCTCATCAGTATTAGTATCATTCCCCTATAGCTAGTCCTCTATAAGAGCCGAGCTCCTTCGGATTATTATCATCCCCCTATAGCCAGTCCTCTATAATGGCCGAGCTCCTCAGTATTATTATCATCCCCCTATAGCCAGTCCTCTATAGGGGCCGAGCTCCTCAGTATTATTATCATCCCCCTATAGCCAGTCCTCTATAGGGGCCAAGCTCCTCAGTATTATTATCATCTCATTACAGACAGTCTGCTATAAGGGCCGAGCTCCTCAGTATTATTATCATCCCCCTATAGCCAGTCCTCTATAAGGGCCGAGCTCCTTAAGATTGTTATCATCCCCCTATAGCCAGTCCTCTATAAGGGCCGAGCTCCTCAGTATTATTATCTTTCCCCTATAGCCAGTCCTCTATAAGGGCCGAGCTCCTCAGTATTATTATCATCCCCCTATAGCCAGTCCTCTATAAGGGCCGAGCTCCTCAGTATTATTATCATCCCCCTATAGCCAGTCCTCTATAAGGGCCGAGCTCCTCAGTATTATTATCATTCCCCTATAGCCAGTCCTCTATAATGGCCGAGCTCCTCAGCATTATTATCTTCCCCCTATAGCCAGTCCTCTATAATGGCCGAGCTCCTCAGTATTATTATCATCCCCCTATAGCCAGTCTGCTATAAGGGTCGAGCTCCTCAGCATTATTATCATCCCCCTATAGCCAGTCCTCTATAAGGGCCGAGCTCCTCAGTATTATTATCATCCCCCTATAGCCAGTCCTCTATAAGGGCCGAGCTCCTCAGTATTATTATCATCCCCCTATAGCCAGTCCTCTATAAGGGCCGAGCTCCTCAGTATTATTATCATCCCCCTATAGCCAGTCTGCTATAAGGGCCGAGCTCCTCAGCATTATTATCATTCCCCTATAGCCAGTCCTCTATAATGGCCGAGCTCCTCAGTATTATTATCTTCCCCCTATAGCCAGTCCTCTATAATGGCCGAGCTCCTCAGTATTATTATCATCCCCCTATAGCCAGTCTGCTATAAGAGTCGAGCTCCTCAGCATTATTATCATCCCCCTATAGCCAGTCCTCTATAAGGGCCGAGCTCCTCAGTATTATTATCATCCCCCTATAGCCAGTCCTCTATAAGGGCCGAGCTCCTCAGTATTATTATCATCCCCCTATAGCCAGTCCTCTATAAGGGCCGAGCTCCTCAGTATTATTATCATCCCCCTATAGCCTGTCCTCTATAAGGGCTGAGCTCCTCAGTATTATTATCATCCCCCTATAGCCAGTCCTGTATAATGGCCGAGCTCCTCAGTATTATTATCATCCCCCTATAGCCAGTCCTCTATAAGGGCCGAGCTCCTCAGTATTATGATCTTCCCCCTATAGCCAGTCCTCTATAAGGGCCGAGCTCCTCAGTATTATTATCATCCCCCTATAGCCAGTCCTCTATAAGGGCCGAGCTCCTCAGTATTATTATCATCCCCCTATAGCCAGTCCTCTATAAGGGCCGAGCTCCTCAGTATTATTATCATCCCCCTATAGCCAGTCTGCTATAAGGGCCGAGCTCCTCAGCATTATTATCATCCCCCTATAGCGTCCTCTATAAGGGCTGAGCTCCTCAGTATTATTATCATCCCCCTATAGCCAGTCCTGTATAATGGCCAAGCTCCTCAGTATTATTATCATCCCCCTATAGCCAGTCCTCTATAAGGGCCGAGCTCCTCAGTATTATCTTCCCCCTATAGCCAGTCCCCTATAAGGGCCGAGCTCCTCAGTATTATTATCATCCCCCTATAGCCAGTCCTCTATAAGGGCCGAGCTCCTCAGTATTATTATTATCGCCCTATAGCCAGTCTTCTATAGGGTCGAGCTCCTTAGTATTATTATCATCCCCTATAGCCAGTCCTCTATAATGGCCGAGCTCCTTAGGATTATTATAATCCCGCTATAGCCAGTCCTCTATAATGGCCGAGCTCCTCAGTATTATTATCATCCCGCTATAGCCAGTCCTCTATAAGGGCCAAGCTCTTCAGTATTATTATCATCCCCCTATAGCCAGTCCTCTATAAGGGCCGAGCTCCTCAGTATTATTATCATCCCCCTATAGCCAGTCCTCTATAAGGGCCGAGCTCCTCAGTATTATTATCATCCCCCTATAGCCAGTCCTCTATAAGGGCCAAGCTCCTCAGTATTATTATCATCCCCCTATATCCAGTCCACTATAAGGGCCGAGCTCCTTAGGATTATTATCATCCCCCTATAGCCAGTCCACTATAAGGGCCAACTCTTCAGTATTATTATCATCCCCCTATAGCCAGTCCTCTATAAGGGCCAAGCTCATCAGTATTAGTATCATTCCCCTATAGCTAGTCCTCTATAAGAGCCGAGCTCCTTCGGATTATTATCATCCCCCTATAGCCAGTCCTCTATAATGGCCGAGCTCCTCAGTATTATTATCATCCCCCTATAGCCAGTCCTCTATAGGGGCCGAGCTCCTCAGTATTATTATCATCCCCCTATAGCCAGTCCTCTATAGGGGCCGAGCTCCTCAGTATTATTATCATCTCATTACAGACAGTCTGCTATAAGGGCCGAGCTCCTCAGTATTATTATCATCCCCCTATAGCCAGTCCTCTATAAGGGCCGAGCTCCTCAGTATTATTATCATCCCCCTATAGCCAGTCCTCTATAAGGGCCGAGCTCCTCAGTATTATTATCATCCCCCTATAGCCAGTCCTCTATAAGGGCCGAGCTCCTCAGTATTATTATCATTCCCCTATAGCCAGTCCTCTATAATGGCCGAGCTCCTCAGCATTATTATCTTCCCCCTATAGCCAGTCCTCTATAATGGCCGAGCTCCTCAGTATTATTATCATCCCCCTATAGCCAGTCTGCTATAAGGGTCGAGCTCCTCAGCATTATTATCATCCCCCTATAGCCAGTCCTCTATAAGGGCCGAGCTCCTCAGTATTATTATCATCCCCCTATAGCCAGTCCTCTATAAGGGCCGAGCTCCTCAGTATTATTATCATCCCCCTATAGCCAGTCCTCTATAAGGGCCGAGCTCCTCAGTATTATTATCATCCCCCTATAGCCAGTCTGCTATAAGGGCCGAGCTCCTCAGCATTATTATCATTCCCCTATAGCCAGTCCTCTATAATGGCCGAGCTCCTCAGTATTATTATCTTCCCCCTATAGCCAGTCCTCTATAATGGCCGAGCTCCTCAGTATTATTATCATCCCCCTATAGCCAGTCTGCTATAAGAGTCGAGCTCCTCAGCATTATTATCATCCCCCTATAGCCAGTCCTCTATAAGGGCCGAGCTCCTCAGTATTATTATCATCCCCCTATAGCCAGTCCTCTATAAGGGCCGAGCTCCTCAGTATTATTATCATCCCCCTATAGCCAGTCCTCTATAAGGGCCGAGCTCCTCAGTATTATTATCATCCCCCTATAGCCTGTCCTCTATAAGGGCTGAGCTCCTCAGTATTATTATCATCCCCCTATAGCCAGTCCTGTATAATGGCCGAGCTCCTCAGTATTATTATCATCCCCCTATAGCCAGTCCTCTATAAGGGCCGAGCTCCTCAGTATTATGATCTTCCCCCTATAGCCAGTCCTCTATAAGGGCCGAGCTCCTCAGTATTATTATCATCCCCCTATAGCCAGTCCTCTATAAGGGCCGAGCTCCTCAGTATTATTATCATCCCCCTATAGCCAGTCCTCTATAAGGGCCGAGCTCCTCAGTATTATTATCATCCCCCTATAGCCAGTCTGCTATAAGGGCCGAGCTCCTCAGCATTATTATCATCCCCCTATAGCGTCCTCTATAAGGGCTGAGCTCCTCAGTATTATTATCATCCCCCTATAGCCAGTCCTGTATAATGGCCAAGCTCCTCAGTATTATTATCATCCCCCTATAGCCAGTCCTCTATAAGGGCCGAGCTCCTCAGTATTATCTTCCCCCTATAGCCAGTCCCCTATAAGGGCCGAGCTCCTCAGTATTATTATCATCCCCCTATAGCCAGTCCTCTATAAGGGCCGAGCTCCTCAGTATTATTATTATCGCCCTATAGCCAGTCTTCTATAGGGTCGAGCTCCTTAGTATTATTATCATCCCCTATAGCCAGTCCTCTATAATGGCCGAGCTCCTTAGGATTATTATAATCCCGCTATAGCCAGTCCTCTATAATGGCCGAGCTCCTCAGTATTATTATCATCCCGCTATAGCCAGTCCTCTATAAGGGCCAAGCTCTTCAGTATTATTATCATCCCCCTATAGCCAGTCCTCTATAAGGGCCGAGCTCCTCAGTATTATTATCATCCCCCTATAGCCAGTCCTCTATAAGGGCCGAGCTCCTCAGTATTATTATCATCCCCCTATAGCCAGTCCTCTATAAGGGCCAAGCTCCTCAGTATTATTATCATCCCCCTATATCCAGTCCACTATAAGGGCCGAGCTCCTTAGGATTATTATCATCCCCCTATAGCCAGTCCACTATAAGGGCCAACTCTTCAGTATTATTATCATCCCCCTATAGCCAGTCCTCTATAAGGGCCAAGCTCATCAGTATTAGTATCATTCCCCTATAGCTAGTCCTCTATAAGAGCCGAGCTCCTTCGGATTATTATCATCCCCCTATAGCCAGTCCTCTATAATGGCCGAGCTCCTCAGTATTATTATCATCCCCCTATAGCCAGTCCTCTATAGGGGCCGAGCTCCTCAGTATTATTATCATCCCCCTATAGCCAGTCCTCTATAGGGGCCGAGCTCCTCAGTATTATTATCATCTCATTACAGACAGTCTGCTATAAGGGCCGAGCTCCTCAGTATTATTATCATCCCCCTATAGCCAGTCCTCTATAAGGGCCGAGCTCCTTAAGATTGTTATCATCCCCCTATAGCCAGTCCTCTATAAGGGCCGAGCTCCTCAGTATTATTATCTTTCCCCTATAGCCAGTCCTCTATAAGGGCCGAGCTCCTCAGTATTATTATCATCCCCCTATAGCCAGTCCTCTATAAGGGCCGAGCTCCTCAGTATTATTATCATCCCCCTATAGCCAGTCCTCTATAAGGGCCGAGCTCCTCAGTATTATTATCATTCCCCTATAGCCAGTCCTCTATAATGGCCGAGCTCCTCAGCATTATTATCTTCCCCCTATAGCCAGTCCTCTATAATTGCCGAGCTCCTCAGTATTATTATCATCCCCCTATAGCCAGTTTGCTATAAGGGTCGAGCTCCTCAGCATTATTATCATCCCCCTATAGCCAGTCCTCTATAAGGGCCGAGCTCCTCAGTATTATTATCATCCCCCTATAGCCAGTCCTCTATAAGGGCCGAGCTCCTCAGTATTATTATCATCCCCCTATAGCCAGTCCTGTATAATGGACGAGCTCCTCAGCATTATTATCATCCTCTATAGCCAGTCCTCTATAAGGGCCGAGCTCCTCAGTATTATTATCATCCCCCTATAGCCAGTCTGCTATAAGGGCCGAGCTCCTCAGCATTATTATCATTCCCCTATAGCCAGTCCTCTATAATGGCCGAGCTCCTCAGTATTATTATCTTCCCCCTATAGCCAGTCCTCTATAATGGCCGAGCTCCTCAGTATTATTATCATCCCCCTATAGCCAGTCTGCTATAAGAGTCGAGCTCCTCAGCATTATTATCATCCCCCTATAGCCAGTCCTCTATAAGGGCCGAGCTCCTCAGTATTATTATCATCCCCCTATAGCCAGTCCTCTATAAGGGCCGAGCTTCTCAGTATTATTATCATCCCCCTATAGCCTGTCCTCTATAAGGGCTGAGCTCCTCAGTATTATTATCATCCCCCTATAGCCAGTCCTGTATAATGGCCGAGCTCCTCAGTATTATTATCATCCCCCTATAGCCAGTCCTCTATAAGGGCCGAGCTCCTCAGTATTATGATCTTCCCTCTATAGCCAGTCCTCTATAAGGGCCGAGCTCCTCAGTATTATTATCATCCCCCTATAGCCAGTCCTCTATAAGGGCCGAGCTCCTCAGTATTATTATCATCCCCCTATAGCCAGTCCTCTATAAGGGCCGAGCTCCTCAGTATTATTATCATCCCCCTATAGCCAGTCTGCTATAAGGGCCGAGCTCCTCAGCATTATTATCATCCCCCTATAGCCTGTCCTCTATAAGGGCTGAGCTCCTCAGTATTATTATCATCCCCCTATAGCCAGTCCTGTATAATGGCCAAGCTCCTCAGTATTATTATCATCCCCCTATAGCCAGTCCTCTATAAGGGCCGAGCTCCTCAGTATTATCTTCCCCCTATAGCCAGTCCCCTATAAGGGCCGAGCTCCTCAGTATTATTATCATCCCCCTATAGCCAGTCCTCTATAAGGGCCGAGCTCCTCAGTATTATTATTATCGCCCTATAGCCAGTCTTCTATAGGGTCGAGCTCCTTAGTATTATTATCATCCCCTATAGCCAGTCCTCTATAATGGCCGAGCTCCTTAGGATTATTATAATCCCCTATAGCCAGTCCTCTATAATGCCGAGCTCCTCAGTATTATTATCATCCTCCTATAGCCAGTCCTGTATAATGGCCGAGCTCCTCAGTATTATTATCATCCCCCTATAGCCAGTCCTGTATAATGGCCGAGCTCCTCAGTATTATTATCATCCCCTATAGCCAGTCCTCTATAAGGCCGAGCTCCTCAGTATTATTATCATCCTCCTATAGCCAGTCCTGTATAATGGCCGAGCTCCTCAGTATTATTATCATCCCCCTATAGCCAGTCCTCTATAAGGGCCGAGCTCCTCAGTATTATTATCATCCCCCTATAGCCAGTCCTGTATAATGGTCGAGCTCCTCAGTATTATTATCATCCCCCTATAGCCAGTCCTCTATAAGGGCCGAGCTCCTCAGCATTAATATCATCCCCCTATAGCCAGTCCTCTATAAGGGCCGAGCTCCTTAAGATTGTTATCATCCCCCTATAGCCAGCCCTCTATAAGGGCCGAGCTCCTCAGTATTATTATCATCCCCCTATAGCCAGTTCTCTATAAGGGCCGAGCTCCTTAAGATTGTTATCATCCCCCTATAGCCAGTCCTCTATAAGGGCCGAGCTCCTCAGTATTATCATCCCCCTATAGCCAGTCCTCTATAATGGCCGAGCTCCTCAGTATTATTATCATCCCCCTATAGCCAGTCTGCTATAAGGGCCGAGCTCCTCAGCATTATTATCATCCCCCTATAGCCAGTCCTCTATAAGGGCTGAGCTCCTCAGTATTATTATCATCCCCCTATAGCCAGTCCTATATAATGGCCGAGCTCCTCAGTATTATTATCATCCCCCCATAGCCAGTCCTCTATAAGGGCCGAGCTCCTAAGGCTTAATATGATTGTTTTTAAGGAATTAATATCTATATTATGAAATTAATAAAGATACAGAGTTCAGGCTTCAAAGAGATAATATATTTCCAGTTATTATATTACAGGGTTCAGATCGATTGTGTACATGGCCACATTATAATTGTAACATTGTAGGCTCCTCCGTGTCCAGACTCTACCTTCCTCTGCTCTTGGTTTTCTTCTGGTTCTTTTCTTGTATCTAGTTCCCTTCTTCCTTTTGCTTCTCTTTTTCCTTCTAATTCACTTCTTGCTTTAGGTATTAGTAGCAGTGTCCCCCTTCAGGTAGTAATAGCAGCCCCCTTTAGTAACCCCCTTCAGGTAGTAATAGCAGCCCCCTTGAATAACCCACGCTAGTTAGTAATAGCAGTACCCTTTAATGACCCCCTTCAGGTAGTAATTGTAGCTGCTTTTAATAAACCCCTTTAGGTAATAATAGCAGTCCCTTTAAGTGATCCCCTTCAGGTAGTAATAGCAGCCTCCTTTAGTAACCTCTTTGTTAGTAATAGTGTAATGTCTGGCCCTGGCTGAACACGAAAAGTTAAAAGACTCTAGTTGGGCTGGAGCAGCTTGGAGCTCCCCTGTGTGGTGTGGTTCTCAGCTCTGCTACCTACTACCTGATCCCCTGCCTATATAAGTTAGGAGCAGTGATGAGTTGTCTGTGATGGGTTATACCTTAGCTGACACCTCCTGCTTACTGGATACCTGCTTTTTTACTGATCTTTGGCTTTTTCCTCGAGTCTTCTCTTGCTCTGCATTTCTGTACTCTGCATGTGTGTCTTAGTGTATCTTTGATAGTTTGTGTGACTTCAGCTGTTTTCCGACTCCTACTGTTTTGGTATTTTATTATTTTGACAACGCTGCCCCAGCACTTAGCAGGCAGGGTTTGTCATCGTGGTTGTTGATCCGTCACTTAGGGAGCATAGGCAATTGGTATGTGGGTAAGTTAGGACTTTACTGTTCCCTGCCCATTCGTGAATAATAGCAGCCTACTTTAATAACCCCCTTTAGCTAGTAATAGCAGTTCCCCTTAATGACCCCTTTAGGTAGTAGTACCAGTCACCTTTTAGGGTCCCCTTTAGGTTGTAATAGCAGTCCCACTTAAGTGACCTCCTTTTGTGGTCCCCTAAGTGAGTATGCATTGCTATTCACTTAGGGGGTTTAGTTAGGCATCTGCGAGGCCCCCTCAAGCACAAGGCTGCCTAACGCGCCTAATGGGAGATTCGCCTCTGTTAGCAAAGTATTATAATTGTATGAAAGTCTATGGAAAGTGTCCGTCACTGTGCACAGTGTATGAAAAAAAAAAACAACCATAATTCCTAATGACTATTAATATAATGAGCGCGTTCATTACGTGAGGCCAAAAGTGAAAAACAAGAACAAAATCTATTTTTTTATTCTCCAAGAGCCAAATTTTATTATTTCTCCATCAACATAATGTATGGTGGTTGTTTTTTTGCAGGAAAATTTGGGCTTTTTATGACTCTCTTATCCTTAAAATTCATCAAGAAATTAAAAAGAAAATTGTAAGCAGAAAGTGGGAAAAAAACGCAATGTTGACATTTTTGTTGTGAAAGTAAAATATGTTACATGGTGACTTTGATACAGATGAAAGATGAGACACTTTTCTAGCTTTTATGTTTTGCTACTTCATAAATCAAAATTGCTTTCTATCACAATTGTGACCCGTGACCCTTGTTTTCTTTTTCTGTCTATGGAGGCCTCTTTGGCTTTTTTGTTTTGTTTGTTTTTTGCAGAGTGAACAGTAATTTTAATTGATACTATTTTGTGCTACATCCAACTTTTTTTTTTTATAGCTTTTTTATTCATGGTTCTGAGATAAGAAAGAGGTACACTGCTCAAAAACATAAAGGGATCACTAAGATAACACGTCCTAGATCTGAATGAACTAATCGTATGAAATACTTTCGTCTTTACATAGTTAAATGCGCTGACAACAAAATCACACAAAAATTATCAATGGAAATCATCAACCCATGGAGGTCTGGATATGGAGTCACACTCAAAATCACAGTGGAAAACCCCACTACAGGCTGATCCAACTTTATGTAATGTCCTTAATACAAGTCCCAATGAGGCTCAGTAGTGTGTGTGGCCTCCACGTGCCCGTATGACCTCCCTACAACGCCTGGGCATGACCCTGATGAGGTGGAGGATGGTCTCCTGAGGGATGTCCTCCCAGACCTGGACTAAAGCATCCGCCAACTCCTGGACAGTCTGTGGTGGATGGAGCGAGACGTCCCAGATGTGCTCAATCGGATTCAGGGGAACGGGCGGCCAGTGTGGGTTGTAGACTCCGTCTCATGCTACCACTAGAGTGAAAGCACCGCCAGCATTCAAAAGTGACCAAAACATCAGCCAGAAAGCATAGGAACTGAGAAGTCGTCTGTGGTCACCACCTGCAGAACCACTCCTTTATTGGGGGTGTCTTGCTAATTGTTTATAATTTCCACCTGTTGTCTGTTCCATGTGAAATTGATTGTCAATCAGTGTTCTTCCTGAGTGGACAGTGGGATTTCACACAAGTGTCAGTGACTTGGAGTGCTAAACTTATTTTGCTTCTTCCTTATGTATATGTTTCTATATACTGTATATATATTAATATTACCTACCACCATTTGCAGTAGGAATGTATAGGACATGCTATGTAATTACTGCACTATATGTCACTATATGTAACCTCCATTCACTGGTTATCCCATCTCTGCTTTCTAAAATAGTTTCTTATATTCTGCCAATAGTCTTCATTTTTATTAGGTTCCTAATATTTAATTCTCTACTAGGACCGTGCCGAGGAAATAATGAAATAATTGTGATGTCCCAGTACAGGATATGCTCCTGCAGTCCTGTCAGGTTGACTCCCTGTACGTCCTCAGGGCTCTCCTGCAGTGTTCCCCCATAATGTGTATAAGTTATGTACTAAGGGTAAAGGACCTTTGATATGGTCACATGGTTGTTAGTCACATGATAATGGTTGTCACATGTTCAAGCCACATGTTTTGTTACCCAGAGAGCACCAGCTGACCTGCAGCTAGCCTATGGGCTCCTTGCACAGCCCCCCTTTAAAAATAAGGGAGGAGCTGCAATCTGTCTCTTTTGCTCTTACACCTCTCTTAGATCGGAGCTTAGTGACATCACCGCTCCTGCTCCCTGCTGGGTCCCACAGTGAGAGAACAGCAGCAGTGATGTCAGTAAGCTCCGCCCATGCCCCAAGCTGGGTGTCCGAAACGGGGCTAACAGCCAAGATTACCAGAGACCACCACCGCGGAGTACCAGAGTACCGTTGTCATCAGTGTCACCTGCACATCTGTCGGTACCGGCAGGTTCGTGCAGGTGACACTGGTGACAGATTTCCTTTAACCCCTTAATGACCACGGACATAAATTTACGTCCTGGTTTGGCGGTACTTCGCGCACCAGGACGTACATTTTCGTCCTGTGTATGACTGCGAGCACCGGAGCGGTGCTCGCGTCATACATGGCAGCTTCCGGCAGCTATTAGCCTCCCCGCCGGTAATGGCCGACATCCGCGATCGCGCAGATTTCCGCCATTAACCCCTCAGATGCCGTGATCAGTACAGATCACGGCATCTGAGGCAATGCGCATCTTAAAATAGATGATAGGATCGCCCGCAGTGCTGCCGCGGCAATCCGATCATCTGTAATGGCGGACGGAGGTCCCCTCACCTGCCTCCATCTGTCTGAGATCGAGCAGAGCAGAGGAGGAGATAGCCGATAATACTGATTAGTGCTATGCCCTATGCAATGCAAATGATTGCTATAGATAGTCCCATATGGGGACATAAAAAGTGTAAAAAAAAAAAAGTTGAAAAATGTAAAAATAAAAAAAAAGTATAAAATCCCCTCCCCCAATAAAAATGAAAATTGTCCGTATTTCCCATTTTACCCCCAAAAAGCATTTTGTTTTTATAAACATATTTGGTATTGCTGCGTGTTTTACATATATGCAAATGTGGTATCGATAAAAAGTACAGATGACGTTGCAAAACATGAGCCCTCATATCGCCCTATATACGGAAAAATTAAAAAGTTATAGGTGGTCAAAATAGGGCGATTTTAGATTACTGATTTTGTACAAAAAGATTTTAGATTTTTTTTAAGCGGTACAAAAATATAAAAGTATCTAGCCATGGTATCATTTTAATCGTATTGACCCACAGAATAAAGAACAAGTCATTTTTACCGTAAATTGTACAGTGTGAAAACAAAACCTTCCAAAATGTGCAAAATTGTGGTTTTCATTTAAATTTCCTCCCTAAAAATATATTTTTTTGGGTTCGTCATACATTTTATGGTAAATTGAGAGGTTTCATTACAAAGTACAATTGGTCACGCAAAAAACAAGCCCTTCTATGGGTCTGTAGATGGAAATATAAAAGAGTTATGGATTTTAGAAGGCGAGGAGGAAAAAACGAAAACGCAAAAATAAAATTGGCCTGGTCCTTGAGGTGAAAATGGGCTTGGTCCTTAAGGGGTTAAGCTGTTGTAAGACTATAAATCCCAGCATACTTGTATAGCCGTTGGCTACCCGGGCATACTAAGAGTTGCTAGTCTTGCAACAGCTGGAGGTTCATAGTTTGGAGGCCACTAGTATCGGATGATACTCTTCAGCACCATGGACAACACTTGACTGTAAATTATGGGGTAGAACAGTGGTCTAAAAACTATGGATCTCCAGCTGTTGTAAAACTACAACTTCCAGCATGCTCAGACAGCTGTACGGGTATGCTTGGAGTTAAGGTTTTGAAACATTTGGAGGTCCAGAGTTTGAAGACCACTGGTCTAGACTCTGATTCTCTTTAGCACCAGGGACAACACTTGACTGTAAATGATGAAATCTCCAAACTGTGGACCTCCAGCTGATGCAAAACTACAACTTCCAGCAAGCCTAGACAGATGTTGATTGTCCGGGCATGCTAGGAGTTGTAGTTTTGCAACATGTAAGGGGCCACAGTTTGAAGACCACTGGTGTAGCGTCTGATTCTCTTCATCACCATGGACTCTGCTATGAATGATGGTGTAGAGCAGTGATCTCCAAATGTAGGACCTCCAGCTGCCGCAAAACTACAACTCCCAGCATGCCTGGAAAGCCAACAGCCAGAAGTTTGATATTTTGGAGGCCACTGGTGTATAGTCTGATTCTCTTCAGCACCATGGACTTTGCTGTAAAAGATGATATGAATCAATGGTCTCCAAACTATGAACCTCCAGCTTTTGCAAATCTACAACTCCCAGCATGCCTAGAGAGCTGTTGGCATGCTGGATGTTGTAGTTCTGAAGGCCACAGTTTCAAGACCACTGACCTAGAGTCTGATTCTCTTCAGCACCAGCACTATAAGTGATGGTGCAGTGCGGTGGTCTCCAAACTGGGGACCTCCAGCTGATCAAAACTACAACTTCCAGCAAGCCTAGACAGATGTTGATTGTCCGGGCATGCTGGGAGTTGTAGTTTTGCAACATGTAAGGGGCCACAGTTTGAAGACCACTGGTGTAGCGTCTGATTCTCTTCATCACCATGGACTCTGCTACGAATGATGGTGTAGAGCAGTGGTCTCCAAACATAGGACCTCCAGCTGCCGCAAAACTACAACTCCCAGCATGCCTGGAAAGCCAACAGCCAGAAGTTGACATTTTGGAGGCCACTGGTGTAGAGTCTGATTCTCTTCAGCACCATGGACTTTGCAGTAAAAGATGATGTGAATCAATGGTCTCCAAACTATGAACCTCCAGCTTTTGCAAACCTACAACTCCCAGCATGCCTAGAGAGCTGTTGGCATGCTGGATGTTGTAGTTCTGAAGGCCACAGTTTCAAGACCACTGACCTAGAGTCTGATTCTCTTCAGCACCAGCACTATAAGTGATGGTGCAGTGCGGTGGTCTCCAAACTGGGGACCTCCAGCTGCTGCAAAACTACAACTCCCAGCATGCCCGGACAGCCAACGGCTGTCCGAGCATTCTGGGTGTTGTAGTTTTGCAACATCTGGAGGTCTGTAGTTTGAAGACCACAGATGTAGTCTGAGTCTCTTCAGCACCATGGACAGCACAGCTCTCCTATAGGAATTCATTGTTTATTTCCCAATATAATAAAACTATTAACATGTAACAAATGTAAATAATAAATGGCAAAAGGTTTAATGTTTCCAAAATAAGCGATTCAGCTGCACATGTGATCGCTGCAAAACCTCAGCCGCCTGCAAGGGAACAATCTAAGCGATCTCCGTTGACCTTGGCTTCAATAATTCACGGTTTTAGGCTTTTTGGTGCCCAGAGATCTGGTGTCTGGCAGCTCCCCGAGCTCCTCAGATATCAGCGCTCAGTATCGCACAAATCTCCTTTGTTTTTCTGTAACTTTCCGGCGACCTTGGACGCACAATCGCGCCAATCTGAAAATGCATTTTATCGTAAAACCTTAATATGTGACACTTGTCGAGCATTATCCTCTTAAATGGTGTGGAAACGGCGGCGCACTGTGTATCGTAAAGCTTTCGTATGAGAAAAGAGTTTTCTAGAGAACTAGTCGGAGCGCGGAGATTACATTAAGTTATATTGAATCATTCTCCGGTACGGGAGGGAACCATCACCGGCATATTCATGGCTTATAGGTTGTTGGGAAATCCATGGCAAAGGATAATTCTACATAAAAAGTATTGTCTAGACTACCTACCTACTTAGCAAACTTCCTATCTACCTACTAAATTTATTACCTATTATTTACTAACTACTTCCCTACCAAACAACTTACTACCTACCTACTTAGCAAACTTCCTATCTACCTACCAAACGTATTACCTACCTACTTTCTAACTACTTCCCTACCTAACAACTTACTTCCTACCTACAAAACTTACTATTTACCTACCAACTAAGCTTATTACCTAACAAACTTACCTCCTACCTATGACAACTTGGTCCTAACAAGAGGGTCCTACGTATCTATCTTCCTGGGACAATATTCCTACAGGGGGGTCCTACCTACCTTCCTGGTATCATCATCCTACAAAGGGATCTTACCAACATATCGGGGACAAACATCCTACACTCGGGTCCTACCTAACTACCTGGGACCTACTTTCTACAAGGGGGTCCTACCTACCTTCCTGGTATCATTATCCTACAAAGGGATCTTACCTACAATCTGGGACAAACTTCCTACACTCGAGTCCTACCTAACTACCTAGGACCTACTTCCTACAAGGGGGTCCTACCTACCTTCCTGGTATCATTATCCTACAAAGGGATCTTACCTACAATCTGGGACAAACTTCCTTCACTCGAGTCCTACCTAACTACCTGGGACCTACTTCCTACAAAGGGTCCTTCCTACCGACCTGGGAAAATATTTCTACAGGGCAGTCCTACCTAACTACCTGGGACAATATTACTACATGGGGGTTCTACCCACCTACCCAAGATAAACTTCCTACAAGGAGATCCTACCCACCTACCTGGGACAATATTCCTACACGGGGGACCTTCCTAACCTGGGACACTATTCCAACAAGAGGGTCCTACCTACCTTTCTGGTATTAATATCCTACAAGGGGGTCCTACCTACATATCTCAGAGAAGCTTCCTACATTGGGATCCTATCTACCTGTGAGAAACTTCCTACAAGGAGGTCCTATCTGCCTACACGGGATAATATTCCTACACTGGGGTCATACCTACCTACCTGGGACCGGGACAATATTCCTACACGGGGATCCTACCTACCTGGAAAAATATTCTTAAAAAGGGATTCACCTAACTACATGGAACAATATTCCTACAAGTGGTCATTTACTTTAATTGGTTTCTTCTTCCATTGCTATTGTGCAGTTGGGCAAAATGGAGACTGGGAGCTGACTCGCCATGCTCCCCTGCCTCCACAATATTCCCTGCCCCTCTCATATTTATGCCTATGTCTACACTCTCACATGCAGAGCGCAGGTGCCAGCAGGCTCTCACATTCAAATGAGGGAGAGGGAAGACATTACCATGTTCATGAGAGGAACGAAGAATATTGAGGAGGCAGGGGAGCACGGCGAGCCAGCTCCCCGCCTCCATTGTGTACAGCTGCACTATAATCGAGTATATTGGAATAAGTGCCAATCAGTTTCCCTTTAATTCTCATCCCAGTTGCATATTTTGCTCTATATAATCAGAATAATGTTTCTATCTCTGTCACTTTCTGTCTTAAAATGAAGAATAACTTAATCTTGATACATTTTTGTCGTTTCAATCTTGACTTTCCTATTATTGTCCATCATTCAATCAGTTTTATGTACTTTGCAGTAGAATTTCCCGTTCACACAAAGATAGGAGATGACTGTGATCAGAATTCACGCCGCCCGCCGAATCCCGTATTATTAGGCGTTTTTGATGTCTGAGTTTCTTTCACATTAAATATTTTACGTCTTCTTAAGGTTTTTTTTTTTTTCTTCTGAATCCGAGTATAATGAAATATTTACTTTTCTCTTTCATGTCGCGCAGAGATTTAAATGGTTTGAATCAAAAGAAGACAAGACGTCGTCCTACAGAACGAGCTGTAATATCAGGTACAATGCGCCGGAGAGCGATGACCGTGAGGGGAGTCATTATGTCAAGAATGGCGTATTATATGAGATGAGACCTGACTAAGCGATCGGGGCCCGTCTACGGCGCACTGCAAGGTTATCGCTTCTTACACAATACGTTTTCAGGCAATTAACTTATTATTAAACCTGACATGATAGTGTCTTTATATATTCATCGACTCAAGACCGCGAGATGTACAGAACGCTGTTTATTAATGTTAGATATGCCGTGAGGATTGACCAGTAGGGTCGGTGCACTCATTTTAGGGAGACCCACCCCACCGCCAGGATCAAAAAGATCAAAAAGATCTCAGCACAATGAAGGCCCCGATCCTACTTCATCAAAGAGATGAAAAGAAACGTAAATCTCCTTAAAGGGGTACCCCGCCCCTAGACATCTTATCCCTTATCCAAAGGATAGGGGATATGATGTCTGATCGCGGGGGTCCTGCCACTGGGGACCCCCGTGATCTCCCTGCTGCACCCGGTGTTCGTTTAGAACATCGGGTGCAGCTCCGGCAGTGGCGTGATGGCCACGCTCCCTCAATGCAAGTCTATGGGAGGGGGCGTGACAGAAGTCACGCCCCCTCTCATGGACTTGCATTGAGGGGGTGTGGCTGTGACATCACGAGTCTCCACCCCGCATCGCCAGTCATCCGGCATGGAGCGAAGTTCGCCCCGTGCACCGGATGTCTTGGGTGCCGCAGCCGAAATAGGGATAAGCGCTATGAGATAAGATGTCTTTGGCGGATTACCCCTTTAGTGTGCGAGGACCGAAAATTCCAATTTATACAATTTCCAATTATATCCATCTAGTGTTGAACACGCATATTCGTAATGTGACTTTTTATCGCAAATTTCACAAATATTTAGAATATAGTGCTATATATATTTGTAATAACGAATGTATTTTTTTTGTGTGTTTTTTTCACATGCAAATTTTTATGGGAATTTTCCATGGGAAAAAAAGTGAACGAACATAGCGAATATGCGAATTTTGCGAACATAGGACGAATAATCGTCAATATATTCGCGAAATATCGCAAATTCGAACATGGCCCCTGCCGCTCATCACTATATCCTTCATGTTAAAACAACTGTATCACAGATTCACAGATTTATCATTCCCTGCCCACCCTCCCATAGACTTGCATTGAGGGGGCATGGCTGTGACATCACAAGCCTCTGCCCCCCTTCGCGGGTCATTCGGCACGGAGCGAAGTTCACTCCATGCACCAAGATGGTGGGACCCCCACGTTCAGACATCTTTTGCCCTATCCTTTGGATAGGGGCAGAGTACCCCTTTAAGGGCTGGTCCTTCAGGACTCCTGCTAAGGGGAACTGCGTCCCTGCTGTGGAAAAAGTGCAGGAACTCCATTCCCATGAGTTCCTGCAGGACTTGAGCCCTGTTTATACCATAATCCTTTTTTAACCTTTTCCATACTTAAACCTTCCGGAAGTAATTCCTGCCAAACATAGCGTTTTTAAGATGATACGGCCTCACCTGGAATAACGGCCTCACCTGGAATATGCTGTTCAGTTTTGGTCACCTGTCCATAAAAGGGACACTGCGGAGTTGGAAAGGGTGCAGAGACGCGCGACTAAACTAATATGGGGCTTGGAACATCTTAGCTATGAGGAGCGATTAAAGGAGTTACAATTGTTTAGTCTTGAGAAGAGACGTTTAAGGGGGGATATGATAAACGTATATAAGTATATTAATGGCCCATACAAAAAATATGGAGAAAAACTGTTCCAGGTTAAACCCCCCCAAAGGACGAGGGGGCACTCCCTCCGTCTGGAGAAAAAAAAGTTTAGTCTCAAGGGGCGACACGCCTTCTTTACCGTGAGGACTGTGAATTTATGGAACGGTCTACCTCAGGAACTGGTCACAGCAGGAACAATTAACAGCTTTAAAACAGGATTAGATACATTCCTGGAACAAAATAAGATTAATGCTTATGAAGGAATATAAAATCCCATCCCTTCCCCAATATCGCGCCACACCCCTACCCCTTAATTCCCTGGTTGAACTTGATGGACATATGTCTTTTTTCGACCGTACTAACTATGTAACTATGTAACTATGTAACTATATCTCTATACTCATTGGAGTCCATCCCAATACTCAATGGGGGAGATTTATCAAAACCTGTGCAGAGGAAAAGTTCACCAGTTGTCCATAGCAACCAATCAGATCACTTCTTTAATTTTTAAAAATGCATCTGAAAAATGAAAGAAGCGATCTGATTGGTTGCTATGGGCAACTGGTGAACTTTTCCTCTGCACAGGTTTTAACAAATTTCGCCCAATATTGCTCCTTTTCCCGGTTTAGGAGGGGGGGGGGGGGGGGGGGTAATCCCAAAGTCATTCTTTATCTTATCAAGTACCTTTTGCCAAAATGTTGTTACATACTTATTCCATTATAGTTGCCTTTTTCCTCCAAACATCGAGGACATTTCGAATCAACTAAAGAACCCACTTAAAAACGCGCTAATGGTGCGTGGCGCAATCTATGCGTGATTAAGAATAAAGAAATTCTGTTACCTTAAGGGTACGTTCACACGTGCGGATTTTTTAGCGGGTTTTCCGCTGCGTATTTGAAAGTGGGCGGGCTCTTCTCGGCTGTCCGCAGCCGTTTTTCCGCGGCGGAATGTACACTGCGGAAAATCCGCCCATCCGCCGCAAGCCCCATTGAAGTCAGTAGGGACTGTGGCGGATTTTCTGCAGCGTAAATTCCGCCGCAGAAAATCTGCTGCGGACAGCCGAGAAGAGCCCGCCCACTTTCAAATACGCAGCGGAAAACCTGCTAAAAAACTGCGCGTGTGAACGTACCCTTAGGGGGTTATCCAGGAATAGAAAAGAAGAGCTAATTTCTTTCAAATCCAGCTCCATGTCTGTCTCCAGGTTGTGTGTGGTAATGCAACTTGGCTCCATTCACTTCAATGGAACTGATCTGCAGAACAGCACCCAACTTGGAGACAGACATGGAGCAGTTTTTGAAAGAAATTAGCTCTGTTTTTCTATTTCTGGATAACCCCTTTGAGTTAACAGAAACCTTATGAATATCCATCCAAACCTTATTCCGTTCTTCTCTGGAGATTTCCCATCTCTTCAATCCTTTTTCCTCGGCTTCCTGGGAGGTTATATACATTAGTGCTTTTTATTATCCTATTATGTATTTTCTTCTTTGTTCTCTGTTTTCATTATATATTCTATCACCTCATGAGAAACGATTTCCCATTTTTATTCTGATTATATCCGAACCCATTCTCCTTCCCTCCATCAAACTGGGACTTCAAATCCTCCCAACCAGCAACACATTGGGGGAGATTTATCAAAACCCGTCCGGAGGAAGAGTGGACCAGTTGCCCATAGCAACCAATCAATTTCATTTTTAACAAAGCCTCTGCCAAATGAAAGAAGCGATCTGATTGGTTACTATGAGCAACTTTTCCTCTGGACGGGTATTGATAAATCTCCCCCTTTATCTTTAAAGTGTACCTCTCATCAAAAAAAAAAAAAAAAAAAGTTATGTATTAAAGATAAATCCCTAATGAACAACTTTGTAATTGCTTTTAATAAAAAAAAAAAAAAAAATGTTGCCTCCTTTTATGTGTATTTTAACTCTAAAAACGTAACCACTAGGGGTCTCCCTACCAGTCCTGGCCGCAAGCATTTTGGACTCACAGCATGAGTCCTAAATCGCACTGCAGCCAGGACAGGTACAAGCTCAGCACAGCTTCCTGGCTGTCAATCAGACAGTGCTCGGACTTTAGCAGAGCGCAGAGTCAGTGGAGCGCTGCTCTGCTAATAGTAAATACCAGATTTGCATTGATCTTGAACATATATATATGACTATACCTCAGGAGAGGGATCGCAGAAAGAGGGGCGGAAGTAAGCCGGGCCAGGCTGCAGATGACGTCGCGCCTGCCGGGTCACTCCCCCTTCCTCCCTGTACACAGTGCAAGAAATGAGCAGCCTAAGCGAGGTAGAAAAAGGTATTTATAGTCATTTTTAAGTAGAAATAAAGGAAGGGATAGCGTTAGTGAGTGTCAGGTACAGATGGGGGGGGGGGGGGGGATAAGGGACAGTTTAGTTGGTCATAGGTAGTCTTTAACCACTTGTTCTACCCTAAATAAACCTATTATTTTCCATTTGTGAACTTTGGACATTTCTGAAATTCTACTAAAAATCTTAATCCAGAGTGGAGTAAACCCTAAACTACCCCTTATGTGCAAAGTTTTCCTTATAAATGTCCACATTTTTCCAACAATCTAAAAAAAGGGACCACATCTCCATAATATTTCCATTTTTTTATTTCTCAAAAACATCAATAATTATTCCTTCTTTTTGTCCTATCGGGGGAAAAAAAAATGTAATATATATATATACCAACTGGCTCCAGAAAATTAAACAGATTTGTAAATTACTTCTATTAAAAAATCTTAAACCTTAAACCTTCCAATGAAGTTGAGTTGTTCTTTTCTGTCTGACAACAGTGCTCTCTGCTGACATGTCATCAGAGAGCACTTAGAAAAGAACAACTCAACTTCAGCAGCTCATAAGTACTGAAAGGATTAAGATTTTTTTTTTTTATAGAAGTAATTTACAAATCTGAATTCGGGTAGAAGAGCTGTCATGGTGCACATCTACAATCTTGTATAATGATCTGATTGCTTCTCAGCATAATATCAAAAACTAACAGGTTGTTAGTATACATTTTGATCAAAAAGTACAAGCCCACTCGCCACGTCAAGGCCACCTATCCAGAGTGGGTCCCTAACGTCCCTAGCATAAAATGGCGCAGCACCGGGCGGCGACCACCACCGCCGCAACGCCAATGCCCACAAGGGGGGAAATGACCCACTGGCAGAGCAGCCCCAATGCCACTCAAACCAGTCTATGAGCCGCACCCCCCCCCCCGCAGACACGGCGCCACGGCAGCAACGGACACCGCACAGCACCACACCAGTGTGAACAGGGATGTAAAAGCTCACTTACCATACTCTCCCAGTCAGACTGGGAGGCAGCTAGGAAAGAAATGGCCCATGTGCAGCTAACTACTACTTATATAGGGTTGGGCTGAGGGGGTGGGGAAGAGTGCAGCACATGTTAAAACAAAGAAAAAAAAAAAAAAAATTTACAAATCTGTTTAACTTTCTGGAGCCAGTTGATACATATATCATGACAGGGATCTCATATCTGGAAGTGCTTTCAGCCTCTCACGCAGGTGCAGTAACTAATTACCCAACGCTTGCAGCACCATTACATGGATCAGGTGAATGCCTCCCCTTCATTGTTCAGTATGTATGTATATATATATATATATATATATATATAGTGTGAGCAGGTGCAGTAACTAATTACCCAACGCTTGCAGCACCATTACATGGATCAGGTGAATGCCTCCCCTTCATTGTTCAGTATGTATGTATTTCTATGAATCGTTTTGTGTACACATGTGTTGCATATCTTCTTGTTATATGTAATTTAACTATGAATTGTTTTTTTCAAGCTATGTTTTTAATATTTTTACTATTACTCTGCACAGTATGCACTAGTGCACTTTATATACCAGTATGCACTATTTTCTACATGAATTTATATTTACACTTATATAGTTTTTATTTGATTTGTATTAATGATCACTTTATGAAATTGTTTGGCACTAATGATTTGTATGGGCATAAAAGCCCTCATAGGTTTGTGTATCACTATGCTTGAAAAAGGCTCCAGGAGGAGCTGAAACGTTGTAATGCTGACATGAGATATTAAATCACTTATTTTGTTGGAGTGCTGCGCCTGTATCTGGTTTTTAAATATATATATATATATATATATATATATATATATATATATATATATATATATACAAAAAAGTTTTTTTCCTGGATAACCCCTTTAAAAGGGTACTCCACTGACCAGTGTTAGTCACTAAATGCTTTGAATGCTGTTTTCACGTGACATCACAGCCATGCCACCTTAATAGTTCAGAACGCTGGCCAGTGGAGTATCTCAGAGAACGCTCAGAGACGAAAGCCGTGATCGTGACATCGTGCAGACACGCCCTCTCCTATAGACATGAATGGAGGTGGCGTGTTGTGACGTCACCAGGGGTGTGTCCATGACATCCCGACCACGGCCGCAGGAGCTGTGGGAGATCGCAGGGGGCCCCAGCAGGGCCCCCATGATCTGACATCTTATCCCTTATCCTTTAATAAGATGTCCAGCAGCAGAGCACCCCTTAACAATTGTCCTGCTCCTTTTTTTAGGTCTTTGAGTAATTTTTCGTTTCTCATTTGTTTTATGCCCCTCTTGTCTGTACTCTGGTATCTGAGGCATCTATGGTGGCATCTCCAGAATCGGGGTATTTATCTACGGATTTATGTATGGGGTTTTTTTTTGCGTTTCTTTGGCGCAGTGTCATATTGCGCCAATATTTGGCGCATTCTCACCTCTGACAATTTGTAAACTTGATAGGATTTTGACGATCCCGTGTTTGATTTTTACAGTGGTCAGTAATTTATCAATTGCGTCAATTGTATTTTGGCGCTAATTTGCTAATCACCACCAACAATATTCCGACATACAAAACCACATACCAAAGGAAGAATATGGTATTGGCCAAAATTACCAAAGGACGTGCGCCAAATGCTAAATTTGGCGCATATCCGTAAAAAACAAAGAAAAAAAACTGTAAAAAGAAACTGACAACAGGAAAAAATGATAAATATCCCCCATCGGGTACATTGTATAGTGAATCGGCCGGACGAGTCCAACCAAGCAATGTGGATAATTGCCTCTTGGCCATCAACGTAGAATCCAGTCCAGCTGCCAAACGCTGCCCGCCAGTGACTGGTGCCGGCGCTGCTCATTGTCATGATGAGACGTCTTCAGCCGAGACCTGGCAGAGAAGACACAAGATCCTCCAGAACTTCGGGATCGGGAAGGAAAACTTTACCGACTTGTCGAGCTCTATAGGTCTTTCCAAAGTCTGCGCTTTTGTTTTTATCCATAATTATAGTAACATTTGGATACATTTTATCTCAACTATAATTCCAAAGATTTTCTATTCTGTAGGAGCCCAAAACTATATATATTGTTCTTCTGCTCTCATTTTATTCTAATAAAGTTTGTTGATTTAGGTTCTCAGCCATACAGGGGCCAAATCCACCACCGTTTTTTTCCACCACCGGCTTTTCACTATGTTCGTATGTCCAGATAAGTGTTTCCCACCCAGGGGGCTTTAAAGGGGTACTCTGCCCTTAGACGTCTTATCCCCTATTCAAAGGATAGGGGATAAGATGTTTGATCGCGATCTCCCTGCTGCGCCCTACATTCATTTAGAGCGGGTGCAACATTTTAGTGCAGCGCCGGAGCGCCAGAGGCTCATGATGTTGTGGCCTTACCCCGCTCGTGACATCATGACCACGCCCCCTCAATTCAAGTCTGTGGGAGTGGCCATGATGTCACAAGCGGGCTGTGACCGTGATGTCATGTGCCTCCGCCCGGCATCGCCAGTCATCCTGCACGGAGTAAAGTTCGCTCCGTTCACGGGATGTCTGGGGTGCAGCAGCTGAGATCGCGGGGAGATAAGATGTCTAGGGGCGGAGTACCCCTTTATGTTGTTGCCTTTGGCTGTCTGGGCATGCTGGAAGTTGTAGTCTGGCAACAGCTGGAGGCACATTGGTTGGGAAACACTGGTTCAGATATATTTTCCTTTATTGTCAGCTTTAGGAGCCATTCCCACTATTTCATGAATTCAGCTGTATGAAGCTCACATTGTTTTCTATGGAAATCCAGTAATCCCGGTTCCCCCATAAGGATAAACACGTTCCTGTCCGGCACGGACTTCATTGCTGTCAATAGAGGCGGCGCATGTCCGCACAGTCCTAGCACAGATTCATGTCATGTCTGCTCGGATGGATGTTCCATAGTGTGAATGAGCCTTTATATTCAACTGCGAATCAGCGGCAGAATTTACACCTATAATATGCTGATTTTGTGAAATCGCTCTTACCTTGTCGTCAATGTAGATTATCCGGTTATGTGTAAACGGGGTCCGGCACGTCGCATCCATATGTATCGTGCTGTAAATTGTTGCCTATTTCTGGACGTCATCCATTCCGAGAATCTGCAAAGATTCCACCGCGTCTTAATTGCTGACCCTTGGTCTGATCTGCTGGCCCTTCTACTGATCTGCTGACCCTTCATCTGATCTGCTGACCCTTCTACCGATCTGCTGACCCTTCATCTGATCTGCTTGTCCTTCATCTGATCTGCTGACCCTTCATCTGATCTGCTGACCCTTCACCTGATCTGCTGACCCTTCATCTGATCTGCTTGTCCTTCATCTGATCTGCTGACCCTTCATCTGATCTGCTTGTCCTTCATCTGATCTGCTGACCCTTCATATGATCTGCTGGTCCTTCATCTGATCTGCTGGCCCTTCTACTGATCTGTTGACCCTTCATCTGATCTGCTGACCCTTCATCTGATCTGCTGGCCCTTCTACTAATCTGCTTGTCCTTCATCTGATCTGCTGACTCATCATCTGATCTGCTGACCCTTCATCTGATCTGCTGACCCTTCATCTGATCTGCTGGCCCTTCTACTGATCTGCTTGTTCTTCATCTGATCTACTGACCCATCATCTGATCTGCTGACCCTTCATCTGATCTGCTTGCCCTTCTACTGATCTGCTGACCCTTCATCTGATCTGCTGAACCTTCATCTGATCCACTGGCCCTTCATCTCATCTGCTGACCCTTCATCTGATCTGCTGACCCTTCATCTGATCTGCTGACCCTTCATCTGATCTGCTGGCACTTCATCTGATCTGCTGACCTTTCATCTGATCTGCTGAACCTTCATCTGATCTGCTGACCCTTTGTCTGATCTACTGACCCTTCATCTGATCTGCTTGTCCTTCATCTGATATGCTGGCCCTTCTACTGATCTAATTGGCCCTTTGTCTGATCTTCTGGCCCTTCTACTGATCTGCTGGCCTTTCATCTGATCTGCTGGCCCTTCATCTGATCTAATTGGCCCTTCATCTGATCTGCTGGCCCTTCTACTGATCTGCTGGCCCTTCATCTGATCTGCTGGCCCTTCATCTTATCTGCTGGCCCTTCATCTGATCCAATGGCCCTTCTACTGATCTGCTGGCCCTTCATCTGATCCAATGGCCCTTCATCTGATCTGCTGGCCCTTTATCTGATCTTCGGGCCCTTCATCTGATCTTCTTTCCCTTCATCTGATCTGCTGCCCCTTCATCTGATCTGCTGACCCTTCATCTGATCCGCTGGCCCTTTATCTGATCTGCTCGCCCTTCATCTCATCTGCTGACCCTTCATCTGATCCGCTGTCTCTTTTGCTAATTTGCTGGCCCTTTCTCAGATCTGCTGGCACTAGTCTGATCTGCTGGCCCTTCATCTGATCTGCTGGCCCTTTATCTGCTCTGCTGGCCCTTTATCTGATCCGCTGGCCCTTCATCTCATCTGCTGACCCTTCATCTGATCTGCTGGCTCTTCATTGGATCTGCTAGCTCTTTTTTCTAATTTGCTGGCCCTTCCTCAGATCTGCTGGCCCTAGTCTGATCCGCTGGCCCTTCCTCAGATCTGCTGGCCCTAGTCTGATCCTCTGGCCCTTCATCTGATCTTCTGGCCCTTCCTCAGATCTTCTGGCCATTCCTCAGATCTGCTGGCCCTAGTCTGATCTGCTGGCCCTTCATCTGATCTGCTGGCCCTTCATCTGATCTGCTGGCCCTTCATCTGATCTGCTGACCCTTTGTCTGATCTACTGATGGCCCTTATTCTGATTTGCTCTTACTTAGAACCAGGGGTAGACTGACCGGCCCTCCTTTCAGACATGGTCCACTGGCCACTGCTACTGCGGATCCAGGACACTTGGTATACAGATCCTGTGTAGGTCCAGCTGATATCTACCTCAATACGGTGACTGTATATTGGGGTTTACTGGTCTGTGTATAGGGGTATTATTCAGTACAGTATGGCGGTATTATCCAGTTATTGTGTGGTGATATAGATTTCCTCCTTGTATACTGGTATTTTTGGTCATGGAAAATTATCTTCCCTATGTATAGGAGGCATTTGGGTGGAATAGGGGCGGGACCGAGGTGTGGCCAGGGGCGGAGTCTCACAGGGGGCCCTTGCTTCATTTGGTCTGGGGGCCCTGCTGGTGTTGTCAGTCCACCCCTGCTTAGATCTACAACCTCTTTATACTATAAGACTTTTCGATTTCCCGTTCCCTTTATTTTATTTCCAGCCATCAAACCTCAGACATCTCCGTTTATTTCCTCACTTGTTCTCCCTCTTTCATCCTCCATAACGCTTCATTCACCATTTATATAAAAGCGATTGTTTTCTGCTTTTCTGAAATTGTGTTTTGAAGGCTACATTAAAGAAGTGATATGTTATCTGCCAAAACCTCCAAAAAATAGAAAGAAGTCACTTAAGGTTTTCCACTGCGGGAAGGATAAAGTGTCAAGTAAGTGCGGAGTCACGGCCCACTAGGCCATCGCTCCGGCGCTTTTTTATTTCTGCTTTTAGAATGTAGACTTTGTATCTGTGGATCGGCAGGACGTGGCGGCGGTGAGAGACTCGTGTCGTCAGGTTTAATTAATGCTTTTCTTTCTGGTTTCCTTGCTGACAGCCCCGAGAAGATCCTGACAGTTTTGCTGTGTAAAACAGATGTTACTGTATTGTTGTTTTGGCACATTCTATTTGCTTTGTATTTGGACACTGTAACAATGTTGCTTTTGATTTCTGTTTGCTGTCAGAGCTGTGTGATGTATATTGCTTCCAAGTCATTCATTTATTACTATTATTATTACTTATCTTGGGGTTTCCTAACCAGTGTGCCTCCAGCTGTTGCAAAACTACAACTCCCAGCATGCCCGGACAGCCAAAGGCTGTCCGGGCATGCTGGGAGTTGTAGTTTTGCAACAGCTGGAGGCATGCTGGTTGGGAAACACTGACTAATCCAATGTATCTTTGTTAGCTGTTTTCTTGCAGTTATTTCTTTTTTTTATGCATTTTGTCACATATATATCTTACCTTTATTCTTTTCAGCATTTATGCATGTCTATGTGCTTTAGCCCCTTAAAGTAGTAGTAGTGCAGTGAAAAATAACTTATCCTCTAAGTTGTAGATCGCTGGGGAGGGGGGTCTAGGAGAAGCTGTCGTACCCTTGGACTGTGTAGGTCAACGTTGCCCTGGCGTCACGAAGTGATACATCTAACTACCCCAAGTCACATACCACAATCTGTCTAACGCCCAGTGGTCCGCGGCATCCCGAACAGCTGTAGGACAGCAGGAGGGTCCCCTTACCTTCCTCCTGGTGTCCGATTGGTGAATGACTGCTCAGTGCCTGAGATCCAGGCATGAGCAGTCAAACGGCAGAATCATTGATCAATGGTTTCCTATGAGAAACCATTGATCAATTTTAAAGATCAGTGTGTGCAGTGTTATAGTCTCCTATGGGATAACAATGATCAGTGTGTGCAGTGTTATAGTCTCCTATGGGATAACAATGATCAGTGTGTGCAGTGTTATAGTCTCCTATGGGATAACAATGATCAGTGTGTGCAGTGTTATAGTCTTCTATGGGATAACAATGATCAGTGTGTGCAGTGTTATAGTCTCCTATGGGATAACAATGATAAGTGTGTGCAGTATTATAATCTCCTATGGGATAACAATGATCAGTGTGTTCAGTGTTATAGTCTTCTATGGGATAACAATGATCAGTGTGTGCAGTGTTATGGTCTCCTATGGGATAACAATGATAAGTGTGTGCAGTGTTATAGTCTCCTATGGGATAACAATGATCAGTATGTGCAGTGTTATAGTCTCCTATGGGATAACAATGATCAGTATGTGCAGTGTTATAGTCTCCTATGGGATAACAATGATCAGTGTGTGCAGTATAATAGTCTCATATGGGGGCTATAACATTGCAAAAAAAAGTGGGGGAAAAAGTTAATAAAAATCATTTAACCCCTTCCCTAATAAAAGTTTGAATCACCCCCCTTTTCCCATTTAAAAAAAACTGTGTAAATAAAAATAAACATATGTGGTATTGCTGCGTGTGTAAACGTCCGAGTTATAAAAATATGTTGTTAATTAAAACACATGGTCAATGGCGTACGCGCAAAAAATTCCAAAGTCCAAAATAGTGTACTTTTGGTCACTTTTTACATCATGAAAAAATGAATAAAAAGCTATCACAAAATCCTATCAATACAAAAATGGTACTGCTAAAATCTGCAGATCACTGCACAAAAAATGAACCCCCATACCGCCCCATACGCGGAAAAATAAAAAAGTTATAGGGGTCAGAAAATGACAATTTAAAACGTATAAATTTTCCTGCATGTAGTTATGATTCTTATGATTATGATTTTTACGGCAAAGTATGGCAAAATCAAACCTATATAAGTAGGGTATCATTTTAATCATATGGACCTACAGAATAAAGAGTAGGTGTAATTTTTAGCAAAAAATGTACTGTGTAGAAACGGAAGCCCCCAACATTTACAACATTTTTTTTTTTCAATTTTGTCACAAAATGATTTTTTTTTCAATTTTTTTTCAATTTTTTTGATGTCTTTACAAAGTAAAATTGGTGGCACAAAAAATAAGCCATCATATGGATTTTTAGGTGCAAAATTGAAAAAATCTAAGTGCAAGAACGGAAAAACCCCTGGTCCTTAAGGGGTTAATGTGGAAATTTTGGCATCACTTGTACTTTCCATGACTGGGTTTGGAATGGTTTCCTGCTGTATGATGTCAACATCAAAAAAATCACAAAGAAAAGATTAATGGGGTACTCCACTGCCCCATCATTCAGAACACTTTGTTCCGAACGTTGGGTGCAGGCTGCAGGGCTCGTGACGCCATGGCCACGGCCCTTGCAGCTGCCATGCCCCCTCCCATAGACTTGCATTGAGGGAGCATGGTGTGACATCAGGAGGGGCGTGGCCATGGCATCGCGACTTCCGCAGCCCGCACCCAGGGCAGTGGAGTACCCTTTTAAAGGCAACACTCCATGGTTTAGCAGTGCAGATGTTAAGGGGCCCCCTACTGATGTCTACAGCTTACCGGAGTTGGATGACCTAGACAAGTCGCATTAGAGGAGATCCCCAGCCACTGATCCAAACGCTGCTCCATGCACTTCCTTGAACAATCGCTGATCTCCAGAGCAGTGATCGGACTGCACAATTCTCAGAAAGTAAGTATGGTAACATCTTTCTTAATATCAATCCAAAACTTGTTCCAACCTCTTCATTAGACTTCATGAAAATGGAAGATCCAAGACCCCAGTGGTTCAATAAAACCAATGGAAATGTGGAGGCAGTGAAGTTCACCCATGGACAGCACATGGCTGGAGGTTATAGTAAGTAGGGTCATGGGGAGCCCACTGTGTGATCAGGAGGGTGAAAATGGGTTTGATACAGACAACCGGGATCGGTGCTGAGATCTGCTGACTTATTTTTGTCTCCGAGATGAGGTGTGGGTTCAGGACCTCCAATCACTGGGCGAGACAGGACAGGGATGTGGTCAGTGATTGGCTGAGCAGGTAGGTCCTGTGCCAACCATTCATCTCAGATGAAGGAAGAAAATCAGGACCCAGAGGTAATCAAGAGCTGCGGAGACCGGCAGCACACCAGGGGTAGGTAAGTATGTTTTTTTCTATCTTTCCCAGCACGATATTATTGTTTTAAAAAGTCTGGAATATGTCTGCACTAAACTATTCTTTTAAGGGGGTACCCTGCCGTGGGGTACTCCCCTGTGAGATCCCATCCCACCCCTCCACCTCCCGCGCGATTTCCCACAACACAAGGCATTCTAAACAAACGCCAGGTTCCTGCGGCAGTGGTCGTGACGTCACGCCACGCCCCTCCATTCATGTCAGCCGACACCCCCCTGCCATAGACATGAAAGGAGGGGGCGTTGTGTGGCATTACGCATTTCGGGTCAAGCTGAACCCTCAGTCATGGCCATGACTAAGGGTCCAGCTTGACCCGAAATGCGTTGGTGTTTTCTGTGTATTCCATGTGATCCTAAATAAAGTACCTGTTGCCCTGCATCCTGCGCTGGAAATCTTTCTTCTGTATTGCCATTTGAACCGTGAGCACTGCCGGCTAATCCAGGTGCAGGTGTGAGCAAACAGCAGAGAAGAGCCGTCATTTCCACCTGACATTGTAAATATGTAAAAAATAGTCCCCTTTAAAGGGGTACTCCACTGGAAAACGTTTTTTTTTTTGTTTTTTTTTTTATCAAATAATGCCAGAAAGTTAATCAGATTTCTAAATTACTTCTATAACAAAATCTTAATCCTTCCAGTACTTATCAGCTGATGTATGCTCCAGAGGAAGTTCTTTTCTTTTTAAATTTCCTTTCTGTCTGACTTCAGTGCTCTCTGCTGACACCTCGGTCCATGTTAGGAACTGTCCAGAGCAAGAGAGGATTTCTATGGGGATTTGCTCCTGCTCTGGACAGTTCCTGACACGGACAGAGGTGTCAGCAGAGAGCACTGTGGTCAGAATGGAAAGATTTGCACAACCTGTGTAGTATACAGCAGCTGCTAAGTACTGGAAGGATTAAGATTTTTAAATAGAAGTAATTTACAAATCTGTATAACTTTCTGGTACCAGTTAAAAAAATTTTTTTCCAGTAAAGTACCCCTTTGACCTAGTCCAGCGCTTGTAGCATAATATGGCGCCATAGACGCCCCATGAGCCGCTCTATGGATCCTGCGCACATCTCCATATTACAAAGCTGTTCTCCCCTAGAGGAGAATTTCTCTAATGGAACTTGGCTCAGAACCGGAGCTTGTGCAGAGCCGTAATGGGGCATGTGCACGAAGAGTCAAACAGAAGGGACTCACAATATTGCAAGCAATTTGTCTTGGCATCGAGTTCATACATTTGAATACAATTCCCTGAACTCAGTGATCGAGTTTAACCCTTTTCATCCTATAACCCAAAAAAAAACACAGATATCCCAACATGTCGCTGATTGTTCCTAATGTCATCTCTGAAATACAATCTCTTTCCTGGCAGCGAGGCGGCGTGGACGCTTTCCAGTGGTTATGTAATGGCCTCCGCGTCTCCTCTCCGGTTAAGTGTGGAATCTTTCTCTTCACTGAGTCATAGACTGAATCATGGTGGAGATCACAGACATAAGGTAGGAGACAGATGGGAGAAACGTGAGAGTCAAATGTTAATACTCCCTAAAGAACGGGCAGATTGCGATAAAAAAAAACGTAGAGGACGCGTGTAAACTGTGAAGGAAATCTCCAGTCACTTCCAAGTTTATAATATAGAGATATGTCAGCACTTCCGTGGAATCTGCGGTGGTGCACGAGGTAGGATAAAGCCACAAGTAGAAGAAAGATTATACCCGACACTCACCAGTGATGCAATGAAGATTTCTTATGCCATAGTGTGGTACAAGGACGCGTTTCGGCGTGGGAGCCTTCCTCAGCTGTCTGCCATAGGCAGACAGCTGAGGAAGGCTCCCACACCGAAACGCGTCCTTGTACTACATTATGGCATAAGAAATCTTCACTGTGCATCACTGGTGAGTGCCGGGTATAATCTTTCTACAGTTTCCTTCGAGCCTCGGAGCTATTTATAATACCAGGTGGAGATCGTGACACCGATTTCTGCTCCGGGCGGAGATCACTGCGGACAACCATTGGGCCAAGTAACACATTCAATAATAATAGTTGGACAGATGACTCTGAAAAGATTCAAATTGTAACATTTAACTTTTTTTGTTGTTGTGCCAGTTATTTATAGTCAGCTAGCTGAGTACCCGGCGTTGCCCGATCTTCCTACCTAATCCTTGTGGTAGAGGAAAAGCTAATTTTTGTTATTTCTATATCACTGTTGCCTTTTCTCTCCAACAAGGTTTAGGCTGGAAGACTGGGCAACGCAGAGTAGTAAGCTTGTCATTAACCGGGGGGGGGGGCAGGGAAAAGTGAGCCCTAAAGCTGTCTCTAGGACCACTCTCCTTGCCTACTTGCCCATCCGCACTAAATGATGGATCAACAACTTGGAGCCGGTCCCTTCCTTGCATTAAAGTGTATGGGCGTCGAAGTCAACAAAACAAACGGAACTGTACAAAGTTGGGGAACAAGGCAGGAACATAACGGGAATACAATAACCAACAGACAGATAAATCTGGCAGGATATAAATACTAACTTAAAACAGATAAGGAAATTAAGGGCACTGTTCACACTGGACACAGAACAAAAAACACAATAGACACCCCATTCCAAACATGGAGGGACATCAATACCAAAGCCAAATAGACTCCTAGTCAGCGGGCACTCTACACCGAGTGATCAAGATACTGGCCTAGGAGGAAATAGAAATACTAAAGGCAAGAAAACACCGGTACAGACAAAAGACTAACTCAGGAATGAACAAGGTAAAGCAGGACTGACATAATGCACAGTGTTAACACGGACTAAGATATAAGAAGGTAAAGGCAGAACAAACACACAAATACTAAAACCTGACAAATGTTCTAAAATAAAACAGAATAAAATCTATATATCAAACAGGACAGATAACCATGGTTAAAACTCAAGACACGTGCTCAAACAGACAAAAACTAAAGTGCATAATAAACCAGACATGGTCAAAGTACAGATCTAATTAGCAGCCCAGAGTTCCAGCAGAGCTCAGGTCTAAATAACCACACCCGAGCTGCCATAGGCTGAAAGCATAAACTCTTCCCAAACCTGGGAGAATTAGAACAGACACTGTTCAGACACAAAAACAATGTCTGAACAGGATCTAAAGGAGAAAATGCAAAAATATAGAAACAGACATTACAGTATCAATGCCATTTCAGGAAATACAGCAGCTAAGTGACATCTTCTACTTCTCATCATGTCTCCAATATGGCTGCTTCACCAGACAGATAATCTCTTTGGGAGACTGGGAAAGCAGAGGAAGTACTGTGAGCACTGCACTGTGTACTATCTACCATCCAGCTTTCCCAGTCTCCTGAAGATAATATCTGTCTGGTAAAGCAGCCATATTGGAGCTCTTCAGGAGACTGGGAAAGCTGGGTGGCACCCACAGTGAATGCCTCCCAGCTTTCCCAGTCTCTGGAAGCCCCAACAGTGATAGACTGTTTGTTGTTCCTGCACGCCTCACTGCCGCTGCTCTCTCCTTGCCCCTCACTGATGTCTTTTCTCCCTCCTCACTTTCTCCCAGCCTGCAATTAATCTTCCTTCCCGCACTCACCCTGTCCCTTCTCTATGTCCCCTCCCACCCATTTTTAATGCACCTGCCTTCCAAACAATTCAATCATACTTCACCATGATGTTGGTGCAGCAGCAGGATGTTTAAAACTCCTGTACAATCTCCTCAGCCCGAGAGTAACACAATGAAGAGAAACTCCTGATCACATTACTCCTGGGACTTCCATAAACTCTACTATATTTTTATTGGACATATAAGAAAGATATTTATACAGCGGTCGAGGATGGGGCAGAAAGTCTTTGGGACAGCAGTGGCGGATGATCCGGAAAAAAGCAGAAACTTCTCGGGACAGCAGCCCGGGGATCGGGTAGGTTTTTTTTAAGCCTGAGACCAACCTCTTCCCTATCTGTTGCACTGATCCATGGGGGTAGAGACGGTCCCTAATTCTACGCCGTATATATATGAGATTAAATTTGTCGCAACTGATTTTTTTCCCAATCCTGCGAGGAAAATATTTTTTCCTCCTGGAGACGCGCGGCCCATCCACCAGCGGGACATCCGGTATTATAGCTGAGATTTTCCATTTACTTACAGGAATTATTTTTTCACATATCAAAGAAAATCAGTAAAACCCATTTTCATCTACGGAAAAAAAAACACTGGGAGACTTGTGCGGGACCACCCACGGTCCGAGAGCGCTCATCGCAAAAAAGCAATCTGCTTGTTCTATTTGATTTCTTATTGCTTTTTTTTCTTTTGAATTACAGTTTCGGAGAAGGAACCGAGATAAGGAACAAAAGACAAAAGACGGTCAACATCAGCATCTTCAGAGGAAACCTCTGCCAAATCGCCACCAGTCTCCACAATAATAATCATTTCACTATGGTAATTATAGGGGCAGCGCCAGGAATAGAGATGAGCAGACACTTTTCTGGGCCCAAGATGACCGGTTCATTCGGATTGTAGGAGGAATTTGGCAAACGTTGACATTTTAGAGTTATTGTACTATAGAGTCTATCAGAAGTGCTGAGTCACATGATGTGGAGGTCAACCCAACCATCTGAGCCAGTCCGGCTGGGGGCATTTTGGTTGTGTACCATCCATCAGAAAAAAAACTGAATTAAAGGGGTACTCCGGTGGAAAACTTTTTTTTTTTTTTTTTTTTAAATCAACTGGTGGCAGAAAGTTAAACAGATTTGTAAATTACTTCTATATAAAACTCTTAATCCTTCCAGTACTTATCAGCTGCTAGTTCTTTCCAGTCTAACCACAGTGCTCTCTGCTGTCACCTCTGTCCATGTCAGGAACTGTCCAGAGCAGTAGGGGTTTGCTATGGGGATTTGCTCCTACTCTGGACAGTTCCTGACATGGACAGAGGTGTCAGCAGAGAGCACTGTGGTCAGACTGGAAAGAACTACACAACTTCCTGTGCAGCATACAGCAGCTGATCAGTCCTGGAACGGTTAAGATTTTTAAATAGATCTAATTTGCTAATCTTTTTAACTTTCTGGCACTAGTTGATTTAAGAAAAAAGGTTTTCCACTAGAGTACCCCTTTAAACCTTCAAAGATTTCAGAAGAATTACACAAGAAATAAGGTCTGGTCCAAAGGGTGTCATAAGTAGGCTAGTGGAGGTACGTGACACTTGACCATAGGGACCCGATACTGTCCCTGGTACTTCCTGTCCCACTAGGCCCTATGCCTAGGAAGAGTCATCACCCAAAAAATAGCAAACCCACTCTGGAACCTTACCCTAAAGCCCCCAGAAATGGATGGCAACAAAGCGCTGAATAGTTCTGAAGTGTCAGCAATGAGTCCAGATCTAAATCCCATTGATCACCTGTGGAGAGATCTTATAAATAATGTTGGGAAAAGGCGCCATCCAATAAGAGACCTGGAGCAGTTTGTAAAGGGAGAGTGGTCCAACATTCCGGCTGAGAGGTGTAAGAAGCTTATTGATGGTTATAGGAAGACACTGATTCCAGTTATTTTTCCCAAAGGGTGTGCAACCAAATATTAAGTTAAGGGGCCAATAATTTTGTCCAGACCATTTTTGGAGTTTGGTGACATTATGTCTGATTTGCTTTTTTTCCCCTGCTTTTTTGGTTTAGTTCCAATATACACAAAGGAAATAAACATGTGTATAGCAAAACCTGTGTTACTGCAATATATATATATATATATACAGAGGAGAGGAGATCTATATATATATATATATATATATATATATATACAGAGGAGAGGAGATCTATATAAATATACACACACAAAGGGAATAAACATGTGTATAGCAAAACATGTGTTACTGCAATATATATATATACAGAGGAGAGGAGATCTATATATATATACAGAGGAGAGGAGATCTATATATATATATATATATACAGAGGAGAGGAGATCTGTATATATACACAGAGGAGAGGAGATCTATATATATATACAGAGGAGAGGAGATCTATATATATATATATATATACAGAGGAGAGGAGATCTATATATATATATATATACACACACACAAAGGGAATAAACATGTGTATAGCAAAACCTGTGTTACTGCAATATATATATACAGAGGAGAGGAGATATATATATATATATATATATATATATATATATATATACAGAGGAGAGGAGATCTATATATATATATATATATACACACACACAAAGGGAATAAACATGTGTATAGCAAAACCTGTGTTACTGCAATCCTTTCCTGTGAGAAATACTTCATTTTCTTAAAAAATGTCAGGGGTGCCAACATTTACGGCCATGATATAAATATATATGTATATGCACAAACAGAGAGGGAACAGAGGGGAGGGAATTCCAATAATAGGACTAGCACTCGAGATGCAACAGGAGGGGTATGGAGACCTATTGTCATGACCTGGGGTCCAACTGTATGATCAGAACGCATGCCGGGTGCATGTAATCCAAGTCAAGAACAATGCCTCATAATATACAAGAAGAAATACATGCACTCACCGCACAGTCAGCGTTTACAAGTCCAATAATCCGGGCTCACAGAGGGGAATCCATTGACACTTTGGAGCGCTCAGAGGCAACGCCGGCGATGAGATGGCCCGCGTTGCCTCTGAGCGATCCAAAGCGTCCATGGATGCCTCCCTGTCATCCCGGATTTCTGGGCCTGTAAATGCCTACTGTGCGGTGAGTGCATGTATTTCTTCTTGTATATTATATGTTAATATATATATATATATATATATATATATATATTTATATGTATATATATATATATATATATATATATATATATACCCATACTCTTCCCTTCAGGAGAGATGACTGCTCTTCCCGACCCATGATGTACATGTACGTCATAAGTCAGTTAGGGTAGTATGGAGCAGGCTCAGGAACTGGGTCCACTCCATACACGGCGAGCTCCAGCTGCCCATCAGCAGCCGATACTCCCCATCAGTGACCAGCATTGACGGCCACTCCAATGCCGGTCACTCTAGATGCCATGCTCAATACCTATGGCCGCATCCCGTGAGGAATTTGACAAGTGCCACTATTGCAGGAAGCCAATCAGTCGTCATGGCAGCCGGAGGCTTTTATTACAGCTGGCCACAGGCAGGCAGTACTTGTAAATCGCTGACCAAACAATTCATTGCCAGGCTGCTGCTCCAGTCTCGGAAACCTCTGTGTTTCTAGGAGTGGAGACGTGATGTCACGCAACACCACCTTGTGACATCATGCCACGCCCCCTCCATTCATGTCTATGGGAGGGGGCGGCACGCCCCCTCCCATAGACATGAATGGAGGGGGTGTGATGTGGCATCTCGAGGGGGTGTGACGTGACATCCCCCTCTGGATAGGGAATAAGATGTCTATGGCCGGAATACCCCTTTAAAAGAGTCTACTAACTCTGTCGGGCTCAGCCCATTTTATGTATTATACTATTACTGTGATTTTTTATTTAACAATTCACCTTTATGTATCGTCAGTGTACTCCGTATTTTTTGTGTATTTTTCTTAACCCTGTTAACCCTTTCAAGCTGCGGTGATGTGTGGGTTAAACTCCGTCAGATAGATGGGGGGGTGGGTGGGATCATAAATCAGTTTTCATAGTGAAATTTGCTCATTTGGCGTGCGCCTGTATAATGTATATAAACCACATCTGTCAACATGAGCAGAACGGTATAAGACGTCGATTTACATTTACAGATTAGTATATTTTCGTATTTACTGTGCGCCAGATGCTCACTTTGTATTTTTATGAATTATTCATATTCTTAATTTTGCTGTCAGGTCGGAGAGTGTAAATAGTAGAATTCTTTTGGACGTTGTAGGAGGGATAGACCGCGCTCGTATGTCACATGTCTATCACAGAACAGCGATCCGGAGAGAACTCATCAGGATCAATGAATATTTCAGGAAGTGTTTGTCAGGGGGATTTCTGCCGTCGAAAATTCTGCTAAAGTATCAAAGATTCCATAATATTGACTCCAGGTTTATCTCATGACATAAAGTGGATCTTGGCTCAGAACTCGTGTACTACAACCCCTCAGAATGATGGTGCTCATAAATCTGCCAGATACCCACGGTCTACAGGTCAGTGACTAGAATCGATGGAGATCCGTGAATCTGTGGAGCCATCACCTCAGGAACTGGTCCCAGCATAAGAGGTGAGGACTTCACTACAGGCTTAGATACATTATTAGGGCAAAATATCATTAATGTCGTCTATGTAAAAATATAAAATCATATCCACTTCCTTTCATCCCCCACACTCCTTCCCTTCATATCCCCTTAGCCCTCCTCTTTATCCAACCATACCCCTCCCCTTCATCCATTCATACCCCTCCCCTTCATCCATTCATACCCCTCCCCTTCATCCACCCATACCCCTCCTCTTCATCCACCCATACCCCTCCTCTTCATCTGCCCATACCCCTCCTCTTCATCCTCCCATACCCCTCCTCTTCATCTGCCCATACCCCTCCCCTTCATCTGCCCATACCCCTCCTCTTCATCCTCCCATAGCCCTCTCCTTCATCCACCCATACCCCTCCTCTTCATCCACCCATACCCCTCCTCTTCATCTGCCCATACCCCTCCCCTTCATCTGCCCATACCCCTCCTCTTCATCCTCCCATAGCCCTCTCCTTCATCCATACCGCTCCCCTTCATCCACCCATACCCCTCTCCTTCATCCACCCATACCCCTCCCCCTCATCCACCCATACCCCTCTCCTTCATCCACCCATACCCCTCCCCTTCATCCCTTCATACCCCTCCCCTTTATCCACCCATACCCCTCCCATTCATCCGTCCATACCCCTCTCCTTTATCCACCCATACCCCTCCCCTTCCTTCACCCATACCCCTCCCCTTCATCCCTTCATACCCCTCCCCTTTATCCACCCAAACCCCTCTCCTTCATCCACCCATACCCCTACCCCTCATCCACCCATACCCCTCTCCTTCATCCACCCATACCCCTCTCCTTCATCCACCCATACCCCTCCCCTTCATCCCTTCATACCCCTCAGCTTTATCCACCCATACCCCTCTCCTTCATCCACCCATACCCCTCCCCTTCATCCACCCATACCCCTCCCCCTCATCCACCCATACCCCTCCCCTTCATCCCTTCATACCCCTCCCTTCATCCACCCATACCCCTCCCCTTCATACCCCTCCCCTTCATACCCCTCCCTTCATCCACCCATACCCCTCCCCTTCATCCCTTCATACCCCTCCCCTTCATCCACCCATACCCCTCCCCTTCATCCACCCATACCCCTCTCCTTCATCCACCCATACCCCTCCCCTTCATCCACCCATACCCCTCCCCCTCATCCACCCATACCCCTCTCCTTCATCCATCCATACCCCTCCCCTTCATCCCTTCATACCCCTCCCCTTCATCCACCAATACCCCTCTCCTTCATCCACCCATACCCCTCCCCCTCATCCACCCATACCCCTCTCCTTCATCCACCCATACCCCTCTCCTTCATCCACCCATACCCCTCCCCCTCATCCACCCATACCCCTCTCCTTCATCCATCCATACCCCTCCCCTTCATCCCTTCATACCCCTCCCCTTCATCCACCAATACCCCTCTCCTTCATCCACCCATACCCCTCTCCTTCATCCACCCATACCCCTCTCCTTCATCCACCCATACCCCTCCCCTTCATCCCTTCATACCCCTCCCCTTTATCTACCCATACCCCTCCCATTCACCCGTCCATACCCCTCTCCTTTATCCACCCATACCCCTCCCCTTCCTCCACCTATACCCCTCCCCTTCATCCCTTCATACCCCTCCCCTTTATCCACCCAAACCCCTCTCCTTCATCCACCCATACCCCTCCCCCTCATCCACCCATACCCCTCTCCTTCATCCACCCATACCCTCTCCTTCATCCACCCATACCCCTCCCCTTCATCCCTTCATACCCCTCCCCTTTATTCACCCATACCCCTCTCCTTCATCCACCCATACCCCTCCCCTTCATCCACCCATACCCCTCCCCCTCATCCACACATACCCCTCCCCTTCATACCCCTCCCCTTCATCCCTTCATACCCCTCCCTTCATCCACCCATACCCCTCCCCTTCATCCCTTCATACCCCTCCCCTTCATCCACCCATACCCCTCTCCTTCATCCACCCATACCCCTCCCCCTCATCCACCCATACCCCTCTCCTTCATCCACCCATACCCCTCCCCTTCATCCCTTCATACCCCTCAGCTTTATCCACCCATACCCCTCTCCTTCATCCACCCATACCCCTCCCCTTCATCCACCCATACCCCTCCCCCTCATCCACCCATACCCCTCCCCTTCATCCCTTCATACCCCTCCCTTCATCCACCCATACCCCTCCCCTTCATACCCCTCCCCTTCATACCCCTCCCTTCATCCACCCATACCCCTCCCCTTCATCCCTTCATACCCCTCCCCTTCATCCACCCATACCCCTCCCCTTCATCCACCCATACCCCTCTCCTTCATCCACCCATACCCCTCCCCTTCATCCACCCATACCCCTCCCCCTCATCCACCCATACCCCTCTCCTTCATCCATCCATACCCCTCCCCTTCATCCCTTCATACCCCTCCCCTTCATCCACCAATACCCCTCTCCTTCATCCACCCATACCCCTCCCCCTCATCCACCCATACCCCTCTCCTTCATCCACCCATACCCCTCTCCTTCATCCACCCATACCCCTCCCCCTCATCCACCCATACCCCTCTCCTTCATCCATCCATACCCCTCCCCTTCATCCCTTCATACCCCTCCCCTTCATCCACCAATACCCCTCTCCTTCATCCACCCATACCCCTCCCCCTCATCCACCCATACCCCTCTCCTTCATCCACCCATACCCCTCTCCTTCATCCACCCATACCCCTCCC